>NC_052076.1:61914374-61916874 GCF_015852505.1 Tachyglossus aculeatus | reverse complement strand
TGGCTTTTCTAGGCAAAAATGGTCAGAATGAGTTTCGATATGCATAGTTTAGTCCTCTTTGCATCTACAGCGCTAGAGAGTGTCTCCTCAATGTATTCCGGTCTTGTGAAATCGTTTCAATGACTAACTGCTTAGATCAGATAGGGTAGAGGCACAAGTATGCTATTAAAGGAAAGGAGAACATCAAGGAGGAATGAGTAACAGAGTTGTACCCTTAACCCATTGAGCCAACTCGCAATACAAGGATACAACTGCACCTTCGTCTCTTGAAACAAAATGAAAGCCATTTTTCTAAGGTAAATCAGTCACTGATTCTGAAGAGAGACTTAGTAGAATAGATACAGGTCAGGCCAGTTAGTACCCACACCTCTAAGCTGTAAACTCCTTGTGGGCAGGGATTAGATCTACTAACTCTACTGTATTGCACTCTCCCAAACACTAAGTACAGTGCTCTGCATGCAATAAGTGTTTAATAAATACCATTGATGGATTTAGCGATCTCTACTGGCATACAGAAAAATTTGCAGGCCTTGTGGCTTTCATTTTCAAGATTAGTCCTGATCCCTTGAGAAAAGGCATTTTTAGTTGATTCTACATTTTAAGGAATTTGGGAAAGTCAAAAAACCTCATGGGCAATAATAATAACTTTGACATTTGTTTGGCAGGATATATAGAGCACCAGGTAGACACAATCACTAAAGCAGACACATTTTATGCAGATTAGGAGGCTCAAGAACTTCCTTATACAGGTTAAAAGGTTAAGAGCCAGGAGATGCATCTCCCACTATATTCTAAATTCCTCTAGGGCAGGTGTTGTGGTTCTTAACTCTATTGTACTCTCCCATGTATTCAACAGACTGCTCTGCACATAGTTAGTGCAAATACTATTGCTTGATGTGAAGGAAGATAAAAGTCAAAGGCTGTTCAGATATATGGCAAGATGTTAAAGAATCCTAGGGAAGGGAGAGATATGGGGAAGTAATCATCACAAATAAGTCTGGACCATAAAAGCTCTCTTGGGCTTCTAGATTCCTATCTTCTAAAGCCCTTAAAACAACTTAGGTCTATAAAGACCATTTGCTTTTCTTCCTTGAGCTTGTCCAATTTCTCCACCTTGAGTCCTGATCTCAGCTATTCAGTGTTCCACTGGAAGTCCCATCTCTTACTCACAATGTTTCTGGTTTGTCTGCTGTTCTACCTCTGCTCTTCCAAACCCACTCCTGTGGCATCTCAGACTCAAGGTTAGGGGAAGAGGGGCTGGGGGAGGCGAGACAGACAGTCAACAAGGAGATGTGAAAGTACTGAGTTGGTGAAGTAAGGATATTGTAACTGTTGCCCACTGTTGGGTAGGGACTGTCTCTATATGTTGCCAACTTGTACTTCCCAAGCGCTTAGTACAGTGCTCTGCACACAGTAAGCGCTCAATAAATACGATTGAATGAATGAATGTTGCTAGACTGGAAACAAAACAAAACAAAAAAAAACGAATTTGGTAAGAGTCCTGGGCCTAGCCATTCTTCATAACTTCATGGTGAAATCTTAGAATAAAAGTATGGAGAAGGGAATCCGTTCTACCAGTGTCACCTAAAAGGACCTCATGTTTTACCCAACCTTTCACATCCCATTACAGCAGGAAAAGCTGGAGAAACTGCATGGCCTGAGGGAAAGGGGACGGATCTGAGAGTCAGAGGACCTGGGTTCTAGTCCTGGCTCTGCCGTCTGTCTGCTGTGTGTCTTTGGGCAAATCATACTTCTCTGTGCCTCAGTTACTTTTTTTGTAAAATGGGGACTAAATTGTAATAGTCCCTGCCCACACAGGGCTCACAGTCTGTATCCAACCTGATTATCTTGTATCTACCCCAGTAATCAGTACCAGTGCTTGGCACTTAGTAAGCACTTAACAAGTACTATAATTATTATTACTATGCACCAAGGAGGCAGCCATTAGTTTAAGGGCCCAAGTAATACAGGTTTCATAGTTTCTGCAGCCAACAGGTAGAAGTGTACAAGCGAGCAATTAGTTGCCTATGAAATTAGCTCATTAGAGCTAATTATTTTTGCTTGGGGGGAAGGAGATGGGGAGATAAGAAAGGGTCCCTTTACATTCAGTTCTTGCTAACAAGTGAAGCCCTCACAGAAACAAAATGTTTAGGCCATAGAGAACCTAGAATACACAACAGCACAGGCATCAAAAGATTTCACACTCCTCAACTGGCATTGAGAGAGATGGTTTTTTTTTTTTTAAAAAAAAAGCTGATAGGGAGTTTTATGTTCACCTATCCGATCCCTGTTTTCATCCTGGCATTGATCCTGGAGAAAGACCCTTAAAGCCTGGTTTAATGCCCAGGGCACTGACGGTCACAAAAGTCATCTTGGTGTTAATGGGCTCGAAGCATCACTTGGCATGGGGAGGAAGACATAGCACTGATTTGGGAAGTTAAGAGAAGATATGGCACAACACCTGGAGTAGATTTCAATGTAATGACCTGACTTATCCAAG
>NC_052076.1:61881874-61909374 GCF_015852505.1 Tachyglossus aculeatus | reverse complement strand
CAGGCAACCTTATTCCAAACTGTTCATCTAAGTGCAGGAAAGTTTGAACTCTTCTGCCTTCCTTCTGGAAAGCAGTGTTGAGCCTCAAAAAGGTAGAAAGAAGAGAATAATCAAACTTTGTTTACCAATCTTTGGCCATTTTAAAAACATCGATTTCCCCAAAACCACCACAGCAGTTGCACTAATTATACTAAGATTATATGGTCTTTTTAGCACTGCATGCCATACCCACACTGACTCGTTTGTGTGTGAAAACTATACGGTGTTACTGTAAAATCTCCCTTCACCAAAATCAATTCAAAGATTCAAAACAATCTATTGAAGAGTTTTGCAGCTGGCTTTTAAACGACTTATAAAAGACAACACACAGAAAAAATTAACCCCTGTGGCTCTATTAGGAGTAGGATAATAAATGTACATTTAAAAGATCTATAAACACATATTTATCTGCAAAATGTTCTTGCATAAAACTGTTATTGAAAAGGCTTTCATTTTATCTTTGTGTTATTGTAATTTTATTGAATTGCTTATTCATTCTTTGATATTGTATTTTAATGGTATTATAAATCTGTTTTATGTCTGATAGGAGCCTCATTGTAAACTGATATAACAGATAATATGGCAATTCACCATAAAAATTCTAAACCAAAAATGCAGATCAGAACGCAAAGAAGCACTTTAATTCATTCTCGGTTTCTTTTCATTTTATTTTTTAATTATTTTTCATGTGCTGGTTGCCATCTGTTGATAAAGGATGGTTGTACAAAACTCACTGTACTACACAATGGAAACTTTTTGTATAATTCTATTCATAAAAAATGATAACAGTATAAAAGCATTACACTTCTCTAGACTGAGGATCATTAGCTGGTTCATTGTATAAACTGATTTAAATTAGTCACTTTGGAACTAAATCTTTTTTTGTAAAATATCTTATTTTGGGTAATTTTTCGTATCATGAATAATAGAACAAAAAACCACCTTCTAAAATGCCTCCTATTATTTTTATTCCTTTATTAAAAACAATGAAAAACAATTATGATAAAAGATGGTATCAACATATAGAGCAATTATGTCATAAACCCAACTACTGCTCAGAAACTTAGCAGGAAGTTCATTCAATAAAAGTATGTGAGCTTGCCAAATCTAAATAATGAAACCTCCATTAACGGAAGCCTATTATTAAGGAAAGCATATGACCTGGTCACTATTATTCTGACAAATGTCCAATCCCATAAGCACAGCTAAAGGTTGAAAGTGCATTAGCATCTTCATTGCTTACCTATAGCACTCTCTACCTCTACTCTGTCTATCCCCCACTGACATGGCTACAACCCTAGTACCACCCACTGAGCCACACACTATAGTTAAGTGGTTCTAATTAGTTTCAACATGATTTGAAAGTAGCCTCTTTCGTTACAACTTGTGTGTTTCGGGGCAGGGGGGGCAGCAAGTAAGGGGGGGGGACACATGACTGGGTGCTCAGACTGGTCACTGAGAAGAGATAAGAATGGGGCAAAAAATATTCCACGATAACGGTTGCACCGTCTGCTCCTTCAAATAAAAGCATGGCATTTTCTCCTTGAAAAAAAAAGCCACACCTTTTGGAAAAGTGTTGAATATCAGTTAATGCCTTAGCAACCTGCAGTAGCAAACAGGATATGAATAACAGTCGCTAAAAGTGACCACTTGTGATGCAGATATAAGAAGACTGCTGCAAAAACAAAAGAGATTGCCATCCAGAGATATTAAAATGATTTATTCTTCTATTCTTTAAGTGAGTTACAAACAAATCAGTGTTTCCAATAAAAGTTTTAAGGGGCTTCTGTAGAATTTTTTTTGTTTTAATTGAAGATCTATCCAGACAGATGCACACAAGCAATTCAACCACGGTGAGGAAGAGGGAAAAAAGAGACAAATAAAAAATAAATTTATCCAATTTGCACTGTAGATTGTACTCCATCTTAATCTGAACTTTTCTATTGAGCAGCAGAACACAATGTGTATAGCAATTTTCTTGGAGAGTACATCCCAGACCAAATGATTAGCGAACCCAGAAATATGGATTAGCTATGAGCTTATTATGAAGTAAAGTACTGTAGGGCTGAGAAAAGATTTTCCAGAATGCCTTGAATGCCCCTGAACTTTTAATTGTTTGCATGGCCTCATATCAGGACTGATTTCATCTTTATTCCACATGAGGGTTTGAGTCTTAAGGTGAGTTATAATGGAGAAGCGAGATGTCCACCTCAAAATGCTTACAATCTATTGGGGGTGTCAGATGGAACACAAACACTGTACACAAATTTGTCAGTACCTTGCAGTGTCTGTAGACAATAATGCAAACAGGTGTGTGTATGCATAATTTAAAAAGGAAAACATCATTGTATAGGGGAAGACCTGGAATAGCTGGCAAGGGTTAATATGGGGAGACTTTAAAGATCTAGAGAAAACCGGTCTTCATCAGAGTTCAGGAGGAGAGAAGAGGTGCTGTGTGATGGAGAGGAAAAGTACAAAGGGTTAGCATTCCAGGCAGGGGGAAGAGTCTTAGAATGGCTCTTCGGCACTAACTTCAAACATGTGGGCCAGTGAGGAAGTTTGCTTGGCTGAAATGGAGTAACCAGACAGATGTTTGCCCACAGAGGAGTTAGAAAAAGGGGATGCCAACTGAGAAGCAGCATGGTATAGGTGGATAGAGTATGGGCCTAGGAGTCTTTCATTCAATCGTATTTATTGAGTGCTTACTGTGTGCACAGAACTGTACTAAGCACTTGGGAAGTACAAGTCGGCAACATACAGAGACGGTCCCTACCCAACAACAGGCTCACAGTCTAGAAGGGGGAGACAGACAACAAAACAAAACATGTAGACAGGGGTCAAAATCATCAGAACAATTCCCAGCTCTGCCACTTGTCAGCTGTGGGCAAGTCACTTCACATCTCTGTGCATCAGTTACCTAATTTGTAAAATTGGGATTGAGACTGTGAGCCCCACGTGGGACAGGGACTATTTCCAAACCAATCTGCTTGTATCCACCCCAGTGCTTATTAGAGTGCCTGGCACATAGTAAGGGCTTAACAAATATCATGATTATTATTAATCAATATTGAACCACCAAATGTTTATATTATTTTACAAGACAGACACATGGTGTTTTCTGTGCTTTTGCATTTGGGTTTTTGGGCGTGTTCTGTCTCCCCACCGTAGGGCAGGAACAGGTAGTGGCACAGAACATGGGCCTGTGAGTTAGAAGGACATGGGTTCTAATCCCAACTCTGCCACTTGTCTGCTGTGTGACCTTGGGCAACTCACTTTAATTCTCTGGGTCTCAGTTACCTCAGCTGTAAAATGGGAACTGAGATTGGGAGCTCCAAGTGGGACAGGGACTGTGTCCAACCCGATTTGCTTGTATCCACCCCAGGGCTTAGTACAGTGCCTAACACATAGTACCCGCTTAACAAATGTTATTATAATTCACTCCTCATTCTCTAGCTCCTGCCTGATCTGTGCAATATGACGTGCCTACGAAAGGTACACCTGCTGAAATTAGAACTGGACATGGCAAATGTTTACGGTTTGGAGCAGCCAATGAGGGGCATGGCTTTACCAATCAACTCCAATTTCCTTGTTGGCTGATAATTGTCAACATCAGCCCCTGAAAGAATGCTTCCAGGAATCAACTCCTTCCTTAGGCACAAGTGGAGGAGTTAAGTATGAACCTTCAGTCTAAGAAGCAGATTACCTTCCCTTACATTGCTCAGGTTACTAAGATAATATTCAGGTCTGGATTCAAGGGAAGATGGTACTTGGGGAGAGCGGAGGGTGGAAGAGAAAAGGGTGGTTTAGTCAGAGGGCCCATTCTCCCGAGCACCCCATCAGCTCCAGAAAGGTCTCCTTGTTTCCTGGGCCTTGCCAATTCAAAAGAATGATTAAAAATGAAGGGAACAGAAAAGATCAGGCTACAGTCCGAGGTCTTTAGGTTAGATATCAAGAAGAACTTTGGACCCTTAAGATTGTTTGGACGTTTATGGTTGGTACACACCAAGGTGGATAATATACCAGTTAAGGGACCTCACGGTTCTGGGAGAGTTTGGCTGCTTAAGTGCCTGGACAAAGGGTATGGATTGGCTATCCAGTTAATGCTCCTGCTCTTGCCTAGACCTTGTGGGGGTTTTTAGAGCTTATTTTTTTCGGGGGGGAGGGGAACTTTTCCAGGAAAAAATTCCTGAAGGCAAAGTTTTACATAACACAGCATCAGTGACTCTTGGGAGAGTTTTAAATTTACATCTCCGTAAAAACTACTTAGGAGTTTTGAGTGCAAGGGGTGGCGGCAATAAGACAAAAAAATGCATATTCTGCCCCTTAATTCAGAGCCTGTACACACTTTACTGAGTTGTTTTTAGTTTTCATAAAAACTTCACAACCACCAGTAAGGGTAGAGGGAGGTGGGTGGACTCAAGAAAAATCACTTCACTCACTGTGGACAGGGAACATGTCTGTTCTATTGTACTGTCCCAAGCACATAGTACAGCGCTTTGCACACAGTATGCACTCAAATACGATTGAATGAGTCTCATTTGACAAAGTTGGAAAGCCCAGAAATGACAAAAGAACTCATGATCAGGAGCATCAATTCACATCAAAGCAGACCCAGATAAGGAACCCAATCTGCTTGCCCCCATCCCAGGCCTCTATCCCCAGAACACAAAATTTCCAAAAGGGAATTCTAATAGTGTTTCATATATCTGACAATAAAAAAAATTATGAAACTACCTTTTAAGTTGCCAATCTAGTATTTATTTGGTCACTTTTTGCTTGAGAGAATGGCTATACTTATGAATGCCCGGAGACCATTTTCATGTCAATAAAACTTTGGCATGCAGCACACTATGAGAAAGACTACAGCCTCTCTAAGGAGGACTTTCAGGCCCATTAGGAACAAAGAAGCCAACCAATTATATAATCATGAATTAATGGTATTTATTGAGCATTTATTGTGTGCAGAGCACTATACTAAGTTCTTGGGAGAATACAATAGAGTTAGTAAATGTGATCTCTGCCCAAAAAGAGTTTACAATCTAGTGGGAGAGACAAATTATAGATATTGTTGAGATTCTCAGAATGGATCAACTGCTTAAATTTTGAGCCAGTGTTCACGCACACTGGTGGATTTAAAATTGCAGTATCTCTTCCACGTTTTTATGTCATTTGTTACACACTTACTACGTGTCAAAGACTTCTAAACACTGGGGTAGATACAAGTTAATTAGGTCAGACACATTCCCTGTCTCACATGGAGCTCACAGTCTAAACAGGAGAGAGAACAGGTATCACTTACACTTAAAATCTGGAATTCATGGCATTTCCCCCATTACTCTTTAAAAATATATGTGTCATCAACATGGGAAGGTAGACATACTTTACCAGAAACATAAAAATAAAAATCACATTTTGCTGGGCATCATCAGGAAGGATTTAGAACAACACATTTAAAAATGGTACATCCACCCACAGAATACTGTATGAAGCTCTGATTGCCACAGCTTAGATAGGACAGAACATCTAGAAAGGGTTCAGAGGAAAGCTATCAAAACTATCAGGACAGCGGAGCAACTTCTGAATGAGGATATTCTACATTAGGGTCTTTCAGTCCAAAATGACAAAGGCTAAATGGGGACATGACTGAATTTTACAAAATCATGAATGGAGGGGACAGAGAAAACATGAAATTTCTTTTCATCAAATCTCCAGACACCAGTTCTATAGAGAAACTATCAATGCTTGAAGGTGGTAGATCGATGACAAACATAAACACTTTTTCCACACAGCGGTTGGTAAGCAGTAGTAAGAGAAGCAGCTTGGACTAATGGAAAGATCCCAGGCCTGGTAATCAGAGGACCTGGGTTCTAATCCCAGCTCTGCCACTTGCCTGTTGTGTGGCTTTGGGCAAGTCACTTAACTTCTTGGTGCCTCAGTTTCCCCATCTGTAAAGTGGGGATTAAATATTACTCCCACCTGCTTAAACTGAGAGCACTTTGTGGAACAGGGATTGTGCCCTTTGTGATTATTTGGTATTTACCCCAGAGCTTAGGTACCCCAGTGCTTGGTACATAGTAAACATTTAACGATTACTATTATTATTAAGCACACTGAATTCATTACCATAGGAAGTTTGGCAGACTACAGAATCAAGAATGGGCTTGGATGAATTCAAGGTCAGGAGATCCAGAATGGGTTTGTGGAGAGGAAAAGTAGGAATGGCACAACCTTAACCCATATGGCTGAATGTCAACTTGGGCAACCTTCACATCTGTTCTCCATATCTCACGTGTTAGCACTGTTGGAGGCAGAATACTCTGATGGATAGACTTCTGGTCTGACCAAGTATATATGAGTTCTTAAAAGGAAAAGCTTTTCCACTCCCACCCCCTCTAAAGACTAATTGGTTTCATTACAGTCTTCCCCTCTGCTATCACCATCATCTCCCCTACATTCTGGGGTACCCTTCTTTGCACCAACCTACCAAGGAAGTCATCAGGACCTCTCTGCCTGGCTAAGGCAATGTGTTTGAACTTCCCAGAGATTCAGACAAGGAGATAATTTTTTTTTAAACTGCACTCAGTAAGGAAATCCCCATTTAATGTATTGGAGCACTTAATGGGGTTAATTTTACAAAGGACTTCTTGTACAACTAGCCTAAATACGATTCCTTTGGCAGTCACTGCCAACCCAATGGATGACACTAAGAAATAGCCAGGGAAACTCAATAAAGTCATCAAAAGGCCTGATTTGAAGACCCACCATCAGCAGCTGAAGCCAAAGGAGGTTTCATCACCTTATTTACCTCAGTTTACCTGTGTAGTAAAAAGGGATAATGCTAACAGTTGATTGTTGGGATGCTGTAAGAGTTAGTATCAACCGTAAGGGTCTTTAAAAAAAGCAATCAAAAAATTGGGCATTTCTTTCACTTGACCTCACTGTATTACCCCACTGTGAAATCCACAAAATGGTTATAACTAATACTCGCCTTCAATTGTTGTCACCCAATTTTGCATACATTGAAAAGCAAACAGTTTAGGTGATATCCAAGGCCAAAGGAATCCAATACATCAGTATTATTAATAAGTGTACAATTAAATTACCTGTTAGATCAATAATAATAATTATATTTGTTAAGCACTTATGTGCCAAGTAGGATTTAGAACAGTCACACCCCTTTGGTCCTGGCCAGTTGCCTAACCTTTAAATCCTGTTTCTGAGGAGATCGAGAAGAGGATTCTGCCCCCTATAGAAGTGGTCTTTTCTCTTCCCTGCCCCTGAACTGAAAGCAAATTCCCACTCTGACACCGGAAGTCCCCTAAAAAGGGTTCAAGAATCTAGTCAGGGGCTGCTCATTTGACTGACATCTCGATGGCAACACTTCACCTCCAGAGTCCCTGATTTCAATACAGAATTATATACTGTTAATATGGAGGTCTATTAGTAAGGTGCAAGAGAGTTAAGAAAAATATATCTCTATGTATATAATACTGATCAGTAGATTCTACAGGACTTGAGGAAATGGATATCTGTGTTCTATATTTACAATGGTATTTACTGTGTGCTTACCCTGTGGAGAGCATTGTACTCAGCATTTGGGAGAGTACAATGGAGTAAGCAGACATGATCCCTGCCCTCAAGGAACTTATAGTCTATCAGGGGAGGCAGGCATTCAAATAAATTAGAAATAGGGGAAGCAACAGAGTATAAAGATCTAGGTACATAAGTGCTGTGGGGGGAGGGGGCTGAATAACTCAAGTGCATAAGGGGGATAAGTGATAAGGACTCCAGTGCAACAATAGACGTAAAAACAAATATTCAAGGTTTCATTCTGCCTTCTGAAAACTGAAGCAAGGTATGGCACAATAACACTAGTCTTACACACAGTAGAACACTAGGGCCATTTTGTTTCACTCTTTCCCTCCACTCTCTGTACCTCGACATCCTAAATCCTTAACTAAACCCAAGGGTTGGTTACCAGATAAACCCCTACAGGCTTGCACTGTGACAGCATTTTCACAGCACGATCCTCCCCTGATTCACTCATGCATTTTCAAAGTAGCCACAGAGATACAGCCTGAATGATCTGCCTACTCAAGTTTAGGTGGGGCGAAAATCTCTACAATATCCAAAAGTTATGACAGTTAACTATCATTAGCAATTTCTCCATAACGAGAAGTGTCTTCAAAACAACTACTCACACATGAATAAATGAATCTGTATTGCTATTTTTACACTGATCCAGTTCTAACAGATTTTTTGGATTTTAATATTCTATATTGATTCCCAACTGTGCACAGCAATACCTAAAATTACTGATCAGTTTGTAAAAATCAAAGCCTTTCTTCAGTCATTTGATGCAATGAAAAATGTGTTAAAGTGAATTTATATAATGGATTGTATAGTGGTGGTTTTTTTTATTGTTGAAATTTTATAAACAATATTATTACCCTACTGGAAGGTACTATGCCTAGATCGGGACAAAAGTGATTTTTTCAGCTCATTCATAAGCCCCAAATGAGGAAAAAGGATACGCGGCTTACTAAAAAACCTAGGAAAATTGGCAGACTGATAAAATAGTCTGTTTTCCTTGACTGCTGATACTGCATTGTTGCAATCATTTGGATCAAAAATCAGAAAAACATTTCAGTAAATAAGCAATACTGAAAGTAAAGAGTTCTACAGAAAGTTTTTACAGTTTTGAGGGAAATTCTTCTACCTGCAATGAGGACCCTCCAAGCACTTTTAAAACAAGGCTCTCTGCATTGTGAAGGAATGAAGTTGAGGAACTTCCCTACTGAAGCTCAGTTAGCTAAGAACAGACATTCCTCCTAAAGGCATGAATTTATCACCCTCAGGTTTGACTGAGAGAATGATGCCTTTTTGGGGCTCAATAGGCAAGCACTGTGTTTTTGTAAGCTTTCAAAAGGACCACACTACTGTGTAGTCAGTATGAGAAAAAAACCACTTAGAACGCAATGTTTCTTGAACGACAGCCTGGACCATTTCACTGCAGCAGGCTCAGAAAGGAGAATGGAGAAAGCTTAATGTTTGGAAAACTGACATAGCGTTAATATGCTGCCCAGATTATGTGGGGGGCAAGAGGGAAAGGGGAAGAGGCAAAAGAAAGCAACATCTACTCGAAATTGGTGGAGATTTATGCAGCGATCCCAGGTAAATATGACCATTTTAACAAATCTGCGAGTGGGTAAGTGGAAAAACCAGTTTTAGATGAGACTGTGTTTCTCCAAGGAACAGTTAGGAAAACATTGATGTGATGTCCCAATACATTACTGTGCTGCTATCAATTACACAAAAAACAATTAACTATTTCAAAATCTTTAAATATTATTTAGCAAAAGCCCAATAGGGTATTTTCAGCATTGTCATTGTCATTACCTAAGGTGCTGCAAGCTGAATAGAGCTCCTTTTGCAGTAGCTGAGTGTGGGTCTCCTTGTTCTGATCCCTCCTTTATTTGATAAGCTTCCCTGCATATCTACAGCTATAACTGATATCTAGGGATCACTACAGACCCCTCTAAATTCTAGTATTCAAGCCACAGAACACCTGAGGAAACACCTCTGTCACATAGAGCAAAAAAGAGTAAGACTGTTAGGTAGTTTAATTTGTTCTCCCTCTAAAGCAGATCCAAATATTACAACTACTCCCTTCCATTAGGGTCCTTTCCTAAATATCTGGAGAGTTGCTATGTTCTTTCCTTTCCTGCTAATTCCCAACGATGCATCCTCTCCCAGTGCTTAGTACAGTGCTCTGCACACTGTAAGCACATAAATACTATTACTATGAGGAGACGTAGAATAAATGCCACTCTTTCAAAACTGCTCTCCCTGTTTTAACTTCCATTTAGACTAATAATGCAAAATGCATTCAATTGCTGTCATTACCAAGGATATAACTGCAAACATGTCTATGCTTCTTCACCCCTGCAAAGGTAACATAGTGCCTTGTTTGTTAAAATATCAGCTTTAGCTACATTCTCTTAAAGCAGTAATAACTATAATAGTCATTATAATTATGGTATTTTTAAGCACTATGTGACAAGCACTGTTCTAAGCACCGGGAGAAGATAGAAATTAATTAGGCTTGGACACAATCCCTGCCCCACGTGGGGCTCACAGTCTAAGTAGGAAAGGAGAACAGTTTGAGTATTGAAACTTAGACAGCAAAAGCAGAACATTTCTTATACACCCTCATTATTTTACTTTCAAATAAACAGTTTTCAAAAGGCAGCATATTTGTTGTGCTGCTGAGGAAGACTAAGCACATGGTACAAATTAAGTAAAGACAGCTACTTTCGGTAACAAGATCTGAACATTAGGGGTGTCAATGTTATAGCTTCATTTATTGTAAACATTTGTGCAACTACAAATAAATATTTTCCATATCATCTCACATATCTTGCAGTAGGTGCTATTTGGAATAGTTTGCAGAGCCCATTGTAATTTAGAAAATTGTCCCACAGAACGTTGGGATTAACAGGATTGATTTACAGGAGGTGAGGAAAAAGAAATCCAAACTTGCAATATGTTTATGAAACCACTACATTTATCCAATGCAGCATTTAATCGGATACTGTTGATAAGCATCAAAACTATGGTTCTTATGTAACAGTGAAAAATAGGGCACCTTCAAATCGTTTAAATGTTTTAAGAGTAAACAGCACTGCAGTACAAACACATTGGCCCAAGCTATAGAAAGACTCTCTTGTCCCATCCAGAAGGGCCCCTGATTGCATTCAATTACTGGCAATTATTGAGCATTTATTCTGTGTACTGTACTAAGCATTTGGGAGAGTACAATACAGTAGGTACACACTAAGTCTTTTTTAAAAATTGCATGTTTGGGGCTGAACCTCCATCTAAGCTCATGTAACCTTTTCATTTCCCAAGATTTTGGAACCCGATATCTTAGACTTTGCTACTACAGAATAATTGTGAGTTATTCACTGAGTGCTGATGAATATATGCTGGATTTTCATATGCCTTTTAGGCCTGTATTATTACAGTCTGCACTTCAGAAATTATAAAATCAAATTTCAAGATGATGAAAATTGTTATGATTAATACCAATGGAATAATATGAATACCTGAACTTTTTCTTACTTTTCTTACACTAAAGAATTTATAGCTGAGTTAACATGACAAAAATCTGGAATTTATACCATGAGTTTTCATAACAATAATTTCACAAAATATATATGAGGAAAAAGAAACTACTAGAGTGAGGACCGGGAAAATATATGAAAACAATTAACTTAATCACACTACCTGAAGTCCTTTGCAGGTTGATAGATCCCAATGAATAGCATTATATCAATCAATAGCATTTATCACCCACATACACATTCAGCAGTGTATTCAGGACTTGGGAGACCACAAAAATTAGTAGACAACCTCCACTTACAAGGAGCTTTAGCCTAACAGAGGAAACCCACACAAAAATAAATTTACAGATTGAAGGAAGAGAGTGCTTAAGTATGAGGGTATGTAAGAACATACACAAGCACAAAACTATGCAATTATCCATCTTTAATTAAGCAAAAGAATATGGAATTAAATGGAACACTGAAAAAATACAAATTAGAAAATGGGCTATTTTCTCATTGGTTTTGTGTAATACTTGGATAATATTCTCTTTAAGCATCGCACGCAGTTATCAAACCAAGCCAATACATTTGCTGTCACATCACTACGGAATTTGACAACATCATTTTAGAACCTTAGTTACTGAGTTATCAATAATTAAATGCATTCAGTTCACACTTTGTTCTTGTGGATACTAGCTATTTATCTCTGTCCTCTGAAGAAGCTAATGGTATAATGGGCAAAACATCAAGAATAATTAAGAAAAACGTTACTATAAACTCCAACAGAAGAAATACAGCTAGTGCCCAGAGCTTCTGAGTTACTTCCACTTAGTTTCAAAATAAGGGCGATATAGCCCTCTTTGATTGCTCTCCTTCCGCAGCATGTGGGATGGTCATATGAACAGCAGCCTGTCCAAAGAAAATAAAGCTCTCAACAGAGGAACAGAAAAGAATGTGAACTGCATCTATTTACTACTTGTAGGTGCTCTCCAGTTAGGAAAATGGGCAAAAATGTTTTGGACTGGTAAGTTTTCACACGGTTTGCAAAGATTGTGTAAAATACATTACGAAAGGTAGGTTCTATTACTACTCTATTCAAAGAACAGCTAGTTAAATCACAAGTATCAAGCCCTGGGTCTTGGTTTCGTTCCCCCGCCTGCCCCTTGCAGAAAAAAAACTTATCCTTTACTTACCCTGTAGTTCAGCTCAGGGGGAATTTTTTTTTTTAATAAGTGCTGAGGGTCAGACTTCTTTACCACTTAGAATACATAATCCAAATAGGCTTCCGAAAGGGAAATTGTACTTTTAATTAGGAACAACTTAATTACAATACTACATAAGCATGGTAGATACTGTACTTTGGGACTAAAGTATTATGGATACATAATAATGGGAAGTTAACTGTTGCCTGACCTCTAGAGAGTGCCATTCTTGCCGATAAGCAGCTTCACATAGCTACATATCCTTTCAAAATACATCATCCAGTTAGCATTTAAATAGAAATAGTTTGCAATTTCTGTTCATAAATCCTTTCCCTCAGTGTTCAAGTTAGTGGCAAAGTTCCTACAAAGGCCATATTAGCTCTACCAATGTTTATCTTTAATCTACAAATAACTACATTTGGAGAGAATGAAATGCTTCTGTTTCATCACTAAATTATGCAAGACTTGTAATCTGCAAAAGTAAATTTGTTGCCAGAAAAATGGACATCTTGGTATAAATTACAAAGGAATGGAAAATCTGAACTTGAAATAAGCCACCCAAACTTGAGAAGAAATATTACAGGAACTAGTATGTCAGCCCCAGTTGTGTAATTACTTTTTGGCTTAGTCATATAAATTAAAAGCAAGAAACAAAAGACAATGGCAATTTCTTATTGCTGAAATGAAGGTGTCAAACTTTCTCCAATGTTCTGTATGCTCAGTTAAAAGTTTATGTTTATATCAGGTTGCTGCAATTACAATCTTCAAGGGGGGCAGAAAGATATACTGTACCCTAGCTAAATTGTCAGCATTCACAACAGACTAACATTTTGTTAGTATAAATATAACCAAGCTTATGGAGGGGTACCAATGAAGCTCTGTTTAGTCTAAGTTAAAAGGGATTTGCCTTCTGATTAAAGTCAAAGTCCTTGCTTTTCACCCAGAAAAGCCATTTAAAATACTGCAAACTGTTTCCCTTACAATGATAATGCAATTGACGATGATGGTAAATAAAAATAGCAACACCATCCACTTGCACTAGATCAAAAACTGCTCCAAAGGATCTCAAAGTGTTCTTTGAAGTCAATTACCGAAACCAGGCAGCCACCTTCTTGTTCCCAAACCTAATTTACGGATTGGTAACAAAGACAAATGAAGGGTAATTGACTTGTCCAGAGACACACAATCACTCAACAGTGAAGTCAGAAATAGTGCCCAGAATTCCTGGATCAGACTTTTTAAACAAAACAACTGCCCGCTTTCACCAAATGAAACAAAACCATTTGGGTTCTTCCATCAGAACCTAACCTGTCGGGGAAGAGGACTGTTCACCAACTCTGATGCTGAAAGACCAAGCCTCTCTTCGTTCTAATGACAAAAAAGTACACCCCTGGAAAAAAATGAAATCCCATTATAGCTGGTTTCCTCGAGCTCTAGTTTAGGATGTGAGTAATCATGAAAACTGTAACATCAGCTTTTTTTGTTTTTCCTTACACTTGGTTCCTCCTTTATTTCCTTTCAAAGAGGGTCAAGATCTTTTTTTAATTTATAAAAGCTGCTTTGTGATTGCTGAAGGGCTAGTTTCTCTCCGTCACAGCTTTGCCTTCATTGGTCGTTGCCATTTTAAATTGTTTGACAAAAACAAGCCATTTCTCTCAGCAGCTGCCCTGATTGAACTGCAACCCTTTTTTTTTTTTTTTTTTAAGTCCAACTAGTCTTCTGTTCCTACTGAAAATCCATTACATCAGTGGAGAAAAAACTTTGAAGAAATGTTAGCCGTCTGACAGATGCGTAAGACACAGAGTTCCAGGCTTAAATGTTCCGTGAGGGCCACCTTTCTGAAGTCTCTGCCGTGGCCTACCGAGGGTGGTATTCTCTGCCCTCCAATTCGGAAACCCCCATGCTGAAAGAGTGCAACGAAGCAGATTAGGAATCGCACCTTGGCCCACTTTTTGCAACATTTGCAGGTTTAAGTCATTATCATCCAACTGCAATTTTTGTGGTTACATTTCTTTTTCCCCACAGCACTGGGAAAAAGGGAAACAAAATGTGGGTTGGTAACAAGTTGGGTGGTCCACATCCCCTTTGGAGTTGATACATCAATGGACTATTTAACAAGTAGCCAAGTTCTGTGTATGACTTGAAGTATGCTGAGAATTCATATCAATAATAAGACACCATATGTAGCGGGGACTCATCCAGACAAACAGATTCAGGGTCTATTTTCTTTTCTGTCCCCTCTACAGTTCATGCGGGGGGGAGGGCGGGAGGGGGAAGAGAAGCATGCATCATTCTTGAGAGAGAAGAAGAAGAAGAAGAAAAAGCAAACAAAAAAAACCCTTTCACTCCATAGATTCTGAAGCCAAAGAGGGAACATATGCACCACCCAAACCAGGTACCTAAGACTGATGGCCCAAAACAATGATCTCGTTAGCTGACATCCTAAAACTCTCAAAAATTGCCTAGTAAGGGTGACTGGAAACAAGATATGGCATATCCACAGCAGTTGCTATTTTAGTCTTTTGACCTTAGCCATGACAATTTCAAGCAAAAATGATTTATTAAAATGTATTTTACATGAGAGTATTTTAAAAGGTCAATAACTAGCAACTTTCCATGTTTAGTCCCCTTCACAACATAAAATAGACACACAAACAACAACAAAAAATTAATGTATGTTTGGGCTAAGTAAGACTATGTCAAGTTCCAGCCTCTAATGAATTCTGCTGCTGAATCAAAAACATCTGAAAAAAAGGAATAATGGAAATGCTGACAGGCCAATAACTACGACAGCATTAGTAAGCCCTCCTATAATAGAGCTTTAAGAAAAATATTTGTTAAAATATTCACATGTTGTTCAATTTATGATTTTTGGTTCACTATCAAATTAAAAAGGGCTTCTTTTATTTTTCATAGCCCATAATAGCTTATTCATCTTTTTTTCTGTTTTTGTCACTGATATTTCATGTCTGCCTTGATCTTTTTTAAAATCTAATTTGCATACATACGAGCACCAAAAAACAATCATGGTAATAATAATACACAGTGTAGTATGGCTAAAATGTGACTGGAAACTTCAAGGCTGCAGCAGTAATTGATGCTCTGTCTGTGCTTGCTGTGTTTTGTCGTAATGAACTGAAGTAAAATATCCTGATAAAAATGTATTTTCAGAAAACACCACAAAGGAAAATACTGATAGTTTGGGGGTGAACTGATTTGCTTTATTTGTGCCAGTGCTGCCTGGCTTACCTGGTACACCCAAGCAGACACCCATCTGCTGTAGAGGTGAATCCTGCCCTGACAATCTTATTGATTTTAATGCAGTATCCACCCAACCGTCATAAATATCTGTGGAAGGGTGGGTGGCAAAGGGGCAGAAGTGGAAGGTGTATGCCCAAAAGAAGGGGGAAAACATGCCCATTTCTGGCCAAAGAAGGGCGGGGGGGAGTATGCTCATTTCTGGAGACCCATTTATTATGGAGGAGGGCAGAAGCATAGGCAAGCCCCTTTTCCACTTTCTCCTATAAAACTTGAGCTCCAAGGAGAGTTTCCATTCAGAAGAATGTAGAGTCCCTGGTTCAATACAAAATTATCTCTAATGATAAGAACCTCTGTCATGTTCTAACATTGCAGTCAAAACGCTGGCTGATAGGCCTCGGTCCTTCAGTTGTCAATGATAGTGTGATACGTGCTTCCTGATAATATAATCATTATAAACTTTATTATTACATCTGGAATTTCATGATGTGTCTGGTAATTGATTACAGAGATACAAACACAGTGTATACTGCTCCCACACACTTCATGGCAATTTACTAAATTCCTGTAACCTAACTGCTTAATACTTCTGGAATGCATAAACATTGTTAACTGCTAAATTCCCCACGCTGACAGTTCAGAAATAGCTACTCTTGTTTTCTATGAGTTAAGGAAGATTTTGATTTATTGAATAAAATACTGTCATGGGATATAAATCCAGATCACTTTTAGAGTGAATAGGACATAATGTCCATAAACAGATGTAATTTGGGGCTAAAACATTAAAGACCAAGAATGTATTTTAGGAATGAGATCAATAGCCAAGTTTGCCTGATTCCCTCACCTATCAATACATATATCCTTAACTGGGTTAATACATTTCCTCCATCTAAGAAAGGAACATACTTAGAAAGATTATTAAAAATCTCCTCGGGCAGGATTACAAAATTTCATTGATACCAACACAAATGAAAAATCCTAAACCTGATAGACTATCAGCCTGAAAAAGAACCTGACAGACTGTCAGCCTGAACAACTGCCAGGTTAGAACTTTATTGAATGAGAAGGGCCACTAATACAAACAGTGAGGCAAAAATGCTTCTAATACTCCTCAGACCTGGCATAGTCGATAGAGCACAGGCCTGTGAGTCAGGAGGTAATGGGTTCTAATCCTGACTCTGCCACTTGTCTGCTGTGTGACTTGGGGCAAGTCTCTTCACTTCTCTGTGCCTCAGTTACCTCATCTGGAAAATGGAGACTGAGACAGGGTCTCACAAGGGACAGGGACGGTGATCAACCCGATTTGCTTGCATCCACCCCTATGTTTGGTACAGTGCCTGGCACATAGTAAGCACTTAACGAATACCATAATTAAGAGTTTAGTCAAAAAGGACAAGTATCAGTGACATTAACTTTCATCACTGCCCCCACTGAGAGTCAAAAGTGACACAGTTGTCACTATCCCCAAACTCCTGGACTGAGTGCTAGAACATAACTCCTTCCTTTCAATGAGTGGAAGGGGGGGGGGGGGGGGGAAACAAGGGAGAAGAGTGGAGAGGTGCTCCCCAAAAGGAGCTGAAAGATATTAAGTCAATTTATGACAGCCCCACAGATCTCAACAATAACCTTTTATCAGTCAGATAACCCATGCAGCCCATATCTAGCAAATGTTCATCTGCAATACTTAAATATTAACTCTTAAAGGGTTCTAAACCCCGGCATACTTGAGGTCCTATCTGCCCTGGCAAATCCATTTTAATCTATCAAATTGTTCACCAGGCATGTGCCTATTGGAACTTAAAACTAAATATTATTTAACGTCAACCACAGGGTCAAACAAGAGACCTTCCATTGAAACCCAGTTGCAAAACCAGGGTTACCTAAAGGTTAAGTATTAGTGCTGTTAAGAAATCAGAATCCTGCACTATGTCTACTAATGCTGCCTGAGTTTTTCTTATTGCAGTCTTGATGCCGGTACTATACTTTGATTATATTGTTTTTCTTTGTCAGTGGTCAGTAAGTTAACTGAAAAAAAAATCCTTTGCCATCTCAAATAATGAGTTTCTACACAAATGCAAGTACATTTTTGTAAAATGAAAAATCATTACCACTGAACATTGTCAAGTAATGAGAGATGTTTTCCACAGAGAAACGTTAGCTTCCTTCACAAAGAACGAGAATACAAGTTTCAAAATGATAACTTTTTTTGCTTCATCAGAAAGATTTCAGGTCCCAATTCAAACAAGCTCATGTTGGATGCTTGAGGATCAAGAACATGCTGTTATTTTATTTTTCCTTTGCTCAACCAACTGCATGTTTGTCCTATTACTTCTTCACCTAAACCATCTCGGTAGGAAATTCAGTCACGTACCAGAATTTCTGGGCTAGTTTGGTATTTTATATAGAAAATCAGGAAAATAAATTAGCCACTACAGTCACACTGTTGAGCCGCAGAACAGTATTCCCTATTTAGGAACAATTTTATTTGAGTGGGTGTTTCTTTTTAGAGAAAAGAAAGGCAAAAGTTCGGTGAGGAAATGAAACATCTCACTCAATGAGAGGATGGGTGGTCCCTCTTTCAGGACCTATTTCTACTTTTTTAAAAATATTCTTTCCCTAACAAAGCAACACCATCTGACAAGTTTAATGCCTGTTCAACAACAACAACAATAATAGCGATATTTGTTAAGCTCTTACTATGTGTCAAGCATTATTCTAAGCACTGGAGGAGACAAATGATAATCACAGACAGTCCCTGCCCCACGTTTATCTATTCTACAAGTATAGAGATAAATTCGTTGGATTATAGTAATTCACATATTTGAATTAGGAATTTGCCAAATGCCTTCCAATTAACTCACTTGTTGTTCTAAATGGAAGCAGTGTGTGTTTAAAATAAAAACTAAAAATCACGACCACCGGATATGTGGGTTTTTCTGAAATTAGCTTTTCTACTAAGTGTGCATAACGACATTACAACACACTTTCACTGGGGGTTCAATCCAAGGAACTCCTCTCTGAGCTGTACCATTTCCTCTCTTGCACAAACACTCACAAAGACAGTCAAAGGGCTTTCCCTACTTCACACACAAAACTTGGAAGCACAGCAGGAGAGGCAGCAGGATTCAGTGAAAATGTTCTAGGATTAGGAGTCAGAAGACTGGTCCCAGTTCTGCTGCTGTCCTTCAGTGTGACCTTAAACAAGTTATCTAATTCTTTTGGTCTCAGTTTCCTCAACTGTTAAATTGGGAAACTGTTAAAATGCCTACTCTCCTTACTTAGTTTGTGGGCCTCATATGTGACAGACTGCATCTGGTAACACAGTGTTTCAGCATCTAGTAAAGGCTTCATAAACAGCATTAAATAAAAAAACAAAAAAGATCTCCAACACCTTCTCTAGCCAGGAATCCAGCAGACCATCTGAGAGAGTAAAGCATCAACCTGTAACCAGAAGAAAAGTTATTCTCCCTCCAGAAAAGTTTATTGAACTCACAAACTCTAGTAGCTTTCTTTTTTGGTGTAGAAAATTACTTCATTAAAAATAACCGAACCAACCAAGTTCAATCTAACATCTCCAACATCAGAGCACATTTTTTTTTAACATCTGAATCAATAAATCTTTTACACGGGATATGAAGAGGTGTGGCAATTCTCCTTTTGGCTACTTTGCCCTTTTACTTGAAGTCACCACATTTTGAATTGTCTTTGATGATATTAACTGACATGCTTCCTCAGCAACTATTAGAAAAGGAAAATTGAAAACTGACAGAACAGATAAACATCATTCACTGAGGAAGAAAGTGTGAGGACCGACAGGGGAAGAGTATGCCAAATGCCTTCAGTACCTGTATTCTGGTATGCAAGCACCCATCCGCACTTTCCCACCACTAAATCACAGCTAGAGAGGGCCCTAAAATGGAGTCCATTACCATCCTTAGAAATACCTTTCCTGATTTGCCGATTGCTGACTGTAGTATTAATGAAGTAGTATGTGGTGAGGACCGATGTGGGTAGGAGAGGGGGGGTAATAAGAAATTACATTGCTTGTATCATGCTCACCCATCAAGTATTACAGAGCATTTGTACTGTGAATTTTATGATTAAAAAAAAACCACCACTGCGGTATCCATGCAATTTACTACACAGCCTCCTTTTCTTGAACTTTTTGGGAGAACATTTTCCAGAGCTCAGATGAAAGTGTTTAAGTCACCCTCACCACAACGGTTAGGAAGCTGCCCCAGAGTGACTCGGGCAGAGGGCCTAAATCCTTTAGATGCCTCAAGACAACTAGATTTATTCTTTTTTGGCTCAGGTCTTTGCCTCTTTCACAAACGAAGAGGCTGGACCCGAGTCAGCTCAGACAAGCCTGAAGAATGGGGTGTAGAGTACAGATTCCCCATCTGAGGACATTGGCCGAATTTCTCTCGTGTTACCTACTTGTGTATTCCTTCATCCTCAATTCAGGAGGGGGAGATTTTCTGCACTGGGTGCAAGGACTGAGGTGTGGAGCTGTTGCTCTCTCAATTCCTCTGTTTCTGTAATGCTCTTCAACCAGTAAAAAAAAAAAAAAAAAAAGTAGGAGGAGAATAGTGTGAAAAACAAGCGTAATAGGAAAAGAAAAAGTTCGGTTTTAACGCTTTCAACAGAGTCAACAGAAAAACTCCATAATGCAGTACTGTAACTAAGTTTCACTGCTTTTCACATTTCTCAGGAACACATTAACACCAGAAATCAAGAGTGGACTTTCTAGTCAGTAAACATTTTTAAATCACCAACTGAATAGTGACCCAGTATTATTTCTGGAAGTAGTGCAAAGTAAAATGGGGAATTTGAGTTTCCCGCACTCAGGCCCAACACCCATCTGCTTTCTTCTTCTTATGTACTAGCAGAGTTTTTCAAAACAGCTTCCCTGATGCGCCCCAGAATGTCATGTGGATTTTCCCCAGCTATATGGAGTACATTCTTTCCATTTCAGGGCAGAAGCGGAGCCAGGCCCACATTGGTCTCGGGGCCAGCTGCCCTTTGAAGTCAGATTCCAAGATACCCCCTTTTTACTTGGCTATCTGAGGAATGATGCTGCCAAGAACCAGCCCAGGAAGGAGGAAACTCTTGAGAAACTCCCACCGTAACTAGCTAGCGAGGGCCGGATTTCAGGACCCTTTCAACTTGGGTAACGGGGAGTGGCGCAGAATGGGGAGGTGAGGGGGGAATGGTCTCTATTAGGTTTCTTTGCCTGCATTCAGGACAGTTCTGCGCAGGATACTGAGTGACACAAACCACTGACAAGCTAGGCCAAAAACTATTAAGCCAGTGGGAGTGCCTCTGGACCCCTACTTGAGCTACCTGACTACACTCCAGTCACTGCCAGTGAAGATAGTAACGCTGAAAGAGGCTTAGTGCAAGCATGCAGGAGATTTGTGACAAAGTTAGAACTCCATGTCAAGCCTTTCATGCAAACAATAAATATTACTTCTGCTCATAATCAGACTTTTCTCCAGCATCGTCTTTGAATGTTGAACCTTTTTCAATTAATTAAAAACTATGCACTGCAGAGTGCATATTTTATCAGCCCTCAGCTGCTTAAGTGTCTAGAAAAGACCAGGCAGTTTTTCTTTTTTCCAGGCAACCCAGAGCAAGTACTTGCAAGGGTCATATCTTTTTAATTATCTTTTCTCTCTTTGATTAATTATTCCGTCTGACAATAGCGTGTTTCTAATGCTATTCACCTGCCTTTGATGATTGACAACTTTTCTGTCTGATTCAAAGCAAACAGCTGCTGCCATGATTGCCTAGCAACCAGGATGTGATGGATGAGCCCCAAAGATGGATGGCTGCAATAAATCATGTCTCCAGCTATAAAACTGAAAAAAGGGATAAGAATAAAAGCGAACAAAAAACAAAACAAGGTTTCTTCCCATGAGTGCACTCAGCTCCTTACCAATTACACCTGAAATGGACTTTGTGCCTATTAATAGCAAAGTTTTCTAATCAGTAAGAATGCGATGATGCCATTTGTATCAAGGTGTGTTTACAATTGTTCCTGCAAATTGGCACTTGTACTCCAATTACCTACAATGTTGCACAAGTGCAGGGGTAGGAGATCAAAGTTTTGCTTCTTTTCTATGGCAGACGCCACAGGCAACAATATTATCTTTTTTTATAGTCCCTATGAAGCTAGTCTTTAACCCAGGGTGCAGATCTAACTCTGCCTTATTTGGGGCTCTTGTGTGACCACACCAAAAGTAAACTCAAAGTGATCTGTAGAATGAGTAAAGAGCTCAGATTCAGAAAACCGTATTTCAAATATTACACACAAGCACTCACATACTTAAACAGAGTTACCTATTGATGTCTGTACCACAGCTGCAAGCTGCACAAGCAACCAAATAAGCTATTTGTAAATTTTATTATAAATTGTAACTAAAGTTTCTAGAAAAAACAGCCTCCTACACAAACTGAAAGTTCATTAGGCAAGCTGGAAGGCCCAAGTATTCAGCACTTCCACGAATTCGAGGCAGTCATTCCTTTAAATGAAAAACTACTCCAGTCTAACTTTTCTTCCCATCATTTTTTTTAATTAATGTCTATACTATAAGTCATACAAGAAGCATTAAATTTAATTAGCCAACCCAAATAAAGTCACATATTTAATAGAATCTCTGACAATTAAATTTGAACTATCATGGCCCTCCAAGAAGAGATTGAGCAGAGAGGCAAGTCAAGACCCAGGTTTCCTTCCTACTCGTTTTCCAGCGTGGTGGGATCGCAAGGCTGGAGAATCTACCACAAACACGTTTTTGTGGCATGCTGGGCCTTGGATTCTAAGTGAACCGAATCTCGTCGGAGAGGGAAAACTGCTTCCCTTAGTTCTTCCAGTAGGTGGGGGTGTCCTGGTACTCGTTGAAGGAGCTCAAAAAACAGAAGTGAAGAACCTGGCCAAAAGATACATTATCATCCAGCTAGAACGATGCTTTAGAGAAGACCTTTGGACTTTTTGCATGTCGATGGGATGGCCAAGAAAGTAAAGGGAAGGGTGGAAGGAAGGGCTGAAAGAGGTTTTCTTATCTCAAGTATTTTGTGGGTGAATTGGCCTTCTCCAGTCTCCTGATCCAATCGGACCGTAAAGAAAAAATCGAGTGCTTGTGCTGGGTTCAGGCTTTCAGTCTCAACTTCTTTTTAGGAAACTGAGTGCGGGGACGAGCGTGGGATGAAGTTGGAAACAGACAATATTCTGGGTCCAGAAACTACAAGTTTGCTTATCCATGTTAATGTTTTATACCTGACCAGTTCTGTTTTTGATTTTTGTTGTTTTTTTTTGTTTAAGGTTGCCCTCTCAGTCGAAACCACAGGGACCTTTTCTTCCATGTTCTTTGCAATTATTAAAAAATTACCCCATTCAAGTGCTTTGAAAAAGTGGGAAAGGGACTCCTGTAATGACCTGCTGGTATCTGGTAACAAACAATGAGAAAGCAAAGCCATCAATCAAAATGTGCACATGTAGGCCTCCATTCTGTCCCAGCTCGTCCAACTCTCAAGTTACAGCTTTACACGGCAAGTCTAAATAATATTCAAAATGATAAATGGCACCATAAGCCTGATATCCATCATCAATCTTTTTTTAAGGAACATCCATCTTCAATAATGCACGTTTGAATCATGTGAAACCGAGAGCTCCCAGATTCATTTACACAACCCCTAGCAAGCCGGTGCTGCTTGAATGATACCTGTCAGCCAGTCTTTCCCCAACTGCCAAAACTGAAGGCGAGGGGTGGGGGTGGGAGGAAAGGAAAAAAAAAAAAACAGGAGAAGCTTCAAAGGGTGGAACAACATGGCTTAGTAGATAATATAAAAGAACACAACCTCTTCAGTCACTCTGCCAATCTCGTCCCCCTCTCGACACACACAAACACGTTATCCTTTTTACCCATCCTGTCTCTCCCCAGTGCTGGGCTGGGCACATTGCAAGACGGAAGGAAAACAGCATTGCATGAAACTCTGGGTTTTCTCCTCCCTCGTTTGTCTGGCTGGGCCTATTTGATAAATGACACATGTCATTCTGTCGGGAGGGAAGGGTGGGTCAGTGATGTATGACTCTGCTGAAAAGGAAATCGACTGTTTGGCATGGTGCAGCTATTCTCCACCAGGATTTAGTTTCAGGACTCTAAAATGAATTCTACAATGTTTCAAGCGCAGAGTTAGGGCAGGCTGACTTGCGGCCCACGGAGCTGCCTTTATCCTCTCCTTGCCCTTCGGATTTCAAAAAACTGCTTCTCTGACTGGAAACTGCAAAAAGAACACCCATCTATCAAAGTCTTCAATAGTTGTGATCTATGGTGTAAAAAAAAATTAAATAGGTTGAGGTTGCTATTTTTATTTATTTTTTTTTTAATGGCACAGAGACTTGACACAAAAGCAAGATAAAAATTAGCATGTTTGAAGTAATCGTCCCCCAGCTTGACATCTGCATAGTAAATTTTAAAGGAAAAAAATGTGTCAGACAGGCTTGAGCTGCTCACTCCCTCCCTCCCTTCCTCCCTCCCCCCCTCTTTCATTAGCTCACTGGCAGGGTGGCACTTCTGAACCTCATTACTGCAAGAGGATTTATGAAGCTGAACCCAATGGCAAAGAAAAGGCATCTGTCAATAATTGTAGGGAGCTGCACTCACAGCTTTGAAATCTCATTAAGTATGCAGTTATCAGGCATAAAGATCAAAAACATTACTCAACTCCGACAGAATCTTATGGAGGAACATTAATTAGCAACAGGCCTACAGTACAAAAAAAAAAAACCCAGACTTCCTCTCACACCTGCCCAACCCACAAACCAAAAGCAACACTCCCCCTCCCTTCAGCAAAAAATAAATAAATAAATAATAATTCGGAGCATCTGAGACTGATCAAGTATATGAAATGAGGGAGAGAGGAGAAATGAGAAGGGCATAGGGTGGGGGGGAAGCAAAGAAAGAGAGAAAGAGAGAGCAAGAGGCAAAGAAAAAGCACAGGGGGCGGGGGGGTGAGGGGGAGGCGGAGAATTCAGTTGAGACGGTCTTGGCGGTGAGGAGAGAAAAGGAAGAAGCTGTCAAAGTTGAGAAGGATGTCAGTACTGGCCCTGATTACAAGGGCCTATACAGTTCCCAGGCCTTTTATCATCCCTGCCATCAAAAACAGACTCTGTGTCACAGATGGATGACTGATGGCTGCCAGTCTTGGAGAGCTTCGCCAAGGCTCCAGGAGGCCCCTGCTGAGTTCTGGCCCTCCAGCAACAGGCTTGACCTAGCAGGAAAAGAACTTCAGGCACTGAGCCCAGTCCCAGAGAGATACTTAAAAACAGCACCCTGTTCTGTTCTTCCCATAGAACAATTCACCAAGAGGTTGGTTTGGGTTTGTTTGTTCAGCTTACTGAAGTTAAATGCAGTACCTCCAGTGCCCTCTGCACTAGACTGTATGATAGTTGGAAACTACATGAATTTTTAAACACACACACACACACACACACACACACACACACACACAACCAGCCCACATCCCCCACCCTTTTAGCTCTACCCTGATAGCAAATTCTTCATTTCATGTTCTTTTCCCATTCTGCCCAGGGTGTGCATATTCAATTGTTTAGAAAACACAAGACAGCAAAATATAAATTTAGGGGGAAATCATACAAACCCTGAGCTAAGGTTGGGTCATAAAGCCAAGTGACCTTTACCGCATTAAGTATGGTGTGCGGCTAATTAAGAACTATAGCTACGTTCTCATTTTAGTCTGGTAACAAAGGAATCGAAGGATATCAAATCACAGATTTTTTTCCATTACCCAGGAATCAAAAAAAAAAAAAATCACTCATAGCTACATGCAACTGAGAGTAGGGAATTCTGTTGGGTACGATTACTACCGTTGTCCAGGAGGCTCCCGGGGCCCATTCTAGCAGGCTAGAAGTGTGTCTAACAACCCAGCATTTCTTCCCCACCATTTGGCAGGGGTGAGATGTGCTGGGTTGTTTCTACCCCTTCAGAAGCCCTGAGGTGCCCCTATGAGTTTTGGGTATGGCCCTCAGAGCACAGTAGGCACTTGAGAAACTTTCAGTAGTAACTGAACCCTCTTCCACCACACTTTTTACCCTCTAAATTTTTATTTGAAGAAGTCCAGCTCTAGTTACACACAAAACTCCACTGACCATTCCCCAACATCCTGCACTATCCAGGGGCCAAATATAGAACTAGAGTTCACTGTTATATTATTTACTACATGCTGATTTTTAAAGCCATCAAAGCATTTTTCTCTGATTTCATGCAATGGACATTCTGAGATATTAACTTGTCACTTCTAGAAACTGAAAATTGGCTTAAACTAGCCCCATCTTTAAAAGGCCAAAGTATCTGACATGTAAACAACTACCACAAAGACACAGTGCTAGTCCACTTCCAAATATTACTTCTCATTTGAAATATCAATTTAAAATATCCTGAATAAATTTTAACCCACAATACAGACTTGGAGGTTAGGCGCTACACAAGACTTTGCTAAAAAAAAAATTTAGGCAGAGTGTTACAATAAGGTGTTTATATTTTTCATATGCTTACCATATTACTTTTATTATGTGTAACATCAAAGTGATTATAGCAATTACATCTAACAGAATTAATTATAGAACATCCCATCATTCCTGGATACATAATGCATTAGAGGTAAGCCAGAGGAAAGAAGGAAGGAAAAAAACATCTTGATTGTAGTAACTATTATTGGTATATGTTTTCCTTAACAGTAATACCTAACTGAAAACAAAATTTTAGAAATACGAAGGTGGGCAAAAGTTCTGTTTTTCATTGAAGGACTGGTCTGTTTTAATATTGGCAAACGGCACCATGTAAAATTCACTTAAAATTTTTAATCAAGAAAAAAAGAAACCTATTAATCCACATCACAAATGTGTTAATACATAAAGACAAAAGTGTTTGGGTGAAAGGGTTATATGCCTTTACGCATGCAAAATAAATTCACTCAAAGCTTCATTAATATTAATTTAAATTCAAAACCCATTTACATTAAATTGTTCATTAAAAATTGTCTTTTTTATGCAACTCGCATTCCTCAAAGAACACATAGGAAAGCAGAACTGAGGCTGGATTTAGTGATAGGAATGAAATATTGAGTAAATGAATTTGCGTCATTTCACACATATTATAAAAACAACTCTTTCCTTTCCCTAAATGTTTTTGGTTTCATTGGAGTTTGGTGAAGAGACATTCAGTAAGCATTTCATCCATTCCCTATGAACTTATTTATGTGACCTTCTGACCTCCAACAGTGGTGAAGCTAAAAATAAATAAATAAATAATAGTAAGTCAAAGTCAAGACTGATCAGTCATAACAAAGTACTGGTTAGGTGAAAAAGAGGGGGTCCCTATCCCGAGAGTCTTTTCCTCTTGATTTGAAAGTCAAGGGACAGTTCGGTTTATCTAATAAAGCTAGAGATACACTTAACATGTAGATACATAATACCAACGCAAAAAAAAACATATTTGGCTGAAATTTGAATATCTTTTTTATTTGTATTTTTTTTTTTTACTAATGTTTGTGAAGGCTAAAAGCATAGCAGGATTATAGCAAGAGAATGAGTAGTTCTTCCCTTGGTGAACTCCCACACGAAAGACAAACTGAACTTGCCCTGTTTCCCAAACAGCTGTTCTGGATGAAGAAAACAGAGTCATAATTAATAACATGTGTCCTGACAGTATGAGTTAATCTATCATTAAGCACAAATACAAAGTAAAATGATTCTTCAAGGGTCACACCTTGACTTATCTGAGCAAATAAGGTAATGAAATTGACCAAAGGGTCCTAGGTAATATGACCTTTTTAAGGGAATATTTCTGAAATACAACCAGGCCATTTCTCA